>NC_138113.1:5000-10000 GCF_964146895.1 Miniopterus schreibersii
CGGTGGATGGGATATAAAACAAAAAAAGGAACCACTGAACTGACAAAAACAATCCAACTCATAGGTATAGGTCTCACAAGCGTGGTTACCTGAAGAAGGGGGTGGGAGAGGGAGAATTGGGTAAAGGGCTCAAAATATAGGATAACACCCCAGGCGGTGTGGCTCAGGGGTCGAGTGTCAACCCATGAACCAGGAGGTCTGCAGTTCGATGCCCGGTCAGGACACATGCCTGGGTTTTCGACTCGATCCCCAGGAGGGGGTGTGCAGGAGGCAGCCCATCAATAACTTTCTCTCATCACTGATTTTTCTCTCTCGCCCTCCTTCCCTCCCTCCCTCTCTGTGAAATCAATAAAAACACATTAAAATATATATATACAGTCAAAGGTGGTTAAGCATACAACTGAATATACAGATACCAAGTTATGATGAAAAGTACCTGGCAATTACGTGATGTTAGGAACCAAAGTTACCTCCGAAACTTTAATCTCTTAAAAAGCTCCAATAAATGAATTGCAGGTAACCTGCAGAGAAGGAAACGTCCCAGCGACTTGTCACTTATCAAGGACACTGGCTGCCGCAGTGATACGGAGCTTTCAGGTTTCTAGTGGGAAAAGTATTTTAAACTCTGAATTCTGTCCCTGTCAAATCGTTAGTCCAATGTGAGGGCAGATTAAAGACAACCTGAGAATAACTTACGCCCTTTCCTATAAAATTAACTGAATACGGTCTCCGACATAAGACATGTGTCGGGACAGAGAGGGCGAGACCTGTGACTTGGGACTCCCTGGAGCCGACCCAGGGAAGCTACTGCAGGGGCTGTCGGGAGGATTTCCACACCCCTGGCTCGGGGACACATCCCTGGGATGGGGACAGGGAGGAGGGCTGCAAGCAGCACGTCTTCAATGGGGACGCTTCAAACACTAGAAAGGCTTAAGGATATGAAGAAAAGCAGGTGATGGAAGAAGGAAAGGAAGACAATTAGAAAACATGTCTGTAACCACAGAGGACTCAGAAAAGTGGGGGAGGGGCTGCAGTCATAGCCCAGGCACCTTCCTGAAGAGGTGGGAGGTCTCACGATGCTATTGTACTGGAGGACAAAATACAGATGCACCTATCGAGGTGCACATTCTTTAAAGGGACTGATGACAGCAATGACCCCTAGGAAATAAACCAAGATAATGATATCTCTACTGTGGGGTGAGAGTGGGGAGAGGCGGGTCTCAGAACCTCCACCCTCTGCTGCAGGGCAGGAGCTGGCAGGTCCTCAGGGGCACTGCAGAGGGGAGTGCAGGGCTGGCAGCGGCTTCCTTTCATTTTCTGCTCTTTCCTCACTGTCCCATTTTGTTTCATGTGCATATTTTATTTTGACAAAGAGACGACATGAGAACGATAACCTGGGCAGATTAAAGGTGACAAAGGACTGAGTGGAAGCTACCCTGCCACTCTCCCGGGACCAAACTGGAATGACAACTAAACTACAGAAAAACCATCCTGAATAACCAACTGCAACTGAAGACGAGCTGGACGGCACCCCCATGACCAAGGAAGAAAAGAGAAGATCGCAGAGACGTGTAGGAAGTGCGGGAGCACGAGAGGGCTGGCTGGGCTCCCACAGGCAGCAGCTGAAGGTCCAGAGGGAGATCTCAGCTGTGGGGGGTTCCCACTGAGGACTCTGGGGCGTCAACCCCTCGTGGAGCTCCCCAGCCCAGAGCACCAGACCTGAGACGGATGCCCACATAACATCTGGCCCTGAAAAGCAGCCGCATTTCTGGCAGGGAGAGATGGCTGGAAATGCAGGTCCCCTCTTCAAGAGCCAACCCAGAAAGTTTCGTGTGCAGCCACTCACCTTGGGCTGCAGCAGAGGCAGGGCAGAGTGGACCATAGCTGTGAACCCTAACCCTGAACCCGAACCCAAACCCTAACCCTGAACCCGAACCCAAACCCGGACCCGGACCCTGACCCTGACCCTGACCCTAACCCTGACCCTAAACCCTAGACCCTGGCCCTGGCCCTGGCCCTGGCCCTGACCCTGGCCCTGACCCTAAGCCTAACCCTAACCCTAACCCCAACCCTAACCCCTAACCCCTAACCCTAACCCCTAACCCCAACCCCTAACCCCTAACCCTAACCCTAAACCCTAAACCCTAAACCCTAACCCCTAACCCTAACCCCTAACCCTAACCCTAACCCTCCCCCACGAGCCCACATGGGACCGCAGACCTGACAGCTTCACCAGCCCCGAAGCCCAGGCCTAGATCTTCAGCCTGGGAGAGTGCCATGGAAGATGATGAAATGAGGACTGAGGCAAACAATGAAATTGCCAGATAGAAAACAAAACCCCTCAGAAATGACTTTGGAAGAGAAAGGAACTCATCATGGGGAAGCTGCAACTCAAAGACATCTCAGTTGACCTAGAGATGGGAGAAAGCATCCTAATAAGCAGACAGAAGCACTTTCACCGCGGGAAGAACACCATGGCATTAGAGGTCCCGAGGCAACTTCCAAACATGGCATGGGCCAGAGAGCCCACAGGGCTTCTCAGCAGAACCCCCCAGGGAACTCAGGAAATCTCCCCTTTTTATCAGGATAAAGCTCTGTAACTGTGTTGAATGGCCAAATGGCTACACCTGCTTCCCCAGAACACTGGCCTGGCTCTGAGAGGTGGCTCAGCCCAGGCTTCCCCCTGAAAGCTCAAGGAGCATCCTGGCCCCCGAGAAGGCATCGCTGCAAGCCTGGCTGTCAGCCCACTGTGCCTGGAAAACCAACACAGCATTACACAGGCAGGTGCCTTCTGCCTGACTCCCCCCTCCCACAACCCTGCCCCCCAGCACACAGCCCCCAGTTCCCATTCCACCGACGTCCAGCCTCGAGACCTCACGTCCTGTGTGCATCTTTGGCCAGCTGATTCACTCCAGGAGTTAGGAAGGAAGCCCAGACTACCTCCTAGGAAAGCCTCACTTGATTGGATGGCAGGGGCTTGCTCAGATCCACAGCAGTCGCAGGGCTGGGAAAGGTAGACAGGGCAGGTGTGGAAATTCCTCGCCACACTCCTCGGTTCCTCCTGTCTGCAGCCTTCTGGACTGTTGTCCTGGCCCCACGGCCAGTCCACAGCACCCAGGATACCCACGGCCCTCCCAAGCCCCTTTAAGACTACAATCTCGATATGAATCCAGGATCTTTATGCTGCTCGGAAACTCTGACAGCCTTTATCTGGGGAAAGAAAATGCCAGAAAGAGGCTGCAGGAAAATCCCAGGACAATCTCAGGGAAGAGGCCTGAGCACCATCCAGATGTCCTGTCTGCCGTCATGTTTCTGGATCTTTATTTGTCTGATGGAAAACCACCCTCTTCTTTTTGGGAGATGCTGGCTGGGGAAAGCTGTGGTTTCCAGAAACAGGTAAGCAAAGGGCTTTATGGGCACCAGCTGGGTGGGAGTCTGTAAACCAGGTGAGACTCCCCACACAGCCTGTGGATAGTGTTGCCTGAGACACAAGGCTTTGCTGCCTTACCTCTGAGGGAAGACACATTCTGGAGCCTGCAGTAGTGTCTCCAGGAAGCTGCCCGCCTGTGTGCCTGCCTGGCTAACGCCGGTGCCCTCACCCTCCTCCCGGTATGTGCTCTGGGGGTGCTGCTGGGTGGGTCCGGGAATCCTGCACACAAGGAACATCCACAGCCCAATGTGGGGGGATGGGGCCCGGCTCACATGCACCACAACCAAGGCAGAGCCTGGAATTCTCTTAAAATATAGAACTGTCCAAAGAAAATATTGGAAGGCAGATTTTAAGAAACACCCTCAAAGCATGTCCAATGACCAAAAAAAGAAGACCTAAGAAACAAGGTAACCATTTTGGAAGATTGGTCCAGCATTTCCAACATCCATATCACATCTGTGCTCAAGAGACACACCTGAGAACATGGAGGGAAGAAATTATCAAAGAGACTATGGAGTAAGATGACCAAAAACTGCCCAGCGCTTAAAGGAGACCTTGATGTCTTACTTTAACTCAAAGGCTTAGCACCAAGGTGAATTAAAAGGTCTCTTACCTAGGACTTAAAACTCAAAACAAAACCCTCCTTTTCAGCTTCAGCCATTCACGGTGAATGGGATATAAAACAAAAAAAGGAACCACTGAACTGACAAAAACAATCCAACTCATAGGTATAGGTCTCACAAGTGTGGTTACCTGAAGAAGGGGGTGGGAGAGGGAGAATTGGGTAAAGGGCTCAAAATATAGGATAACACCCCAGGCGGTGTGGCTCAGGGGTCGAGTGTCAACCCATGAACCAGGAGGTCTGCAGTTCGATGCCCGGTCAGGACACATGCCTGGGTTTTCGACTCGATCCCCAGGAGGGGGTGTGCAGGAGGCAGCCCATCAATAACTTTCTCTCATCACTGATTTTTCTCGCTCGCCCTCCTTCCCTCCCTCCCTCCCTCCCTCTCTGTGAAATCAATAAAAACACATTAAAATATATATATACAGTCAAAGGTGGTTAAGCATACAACTGAATATACAGATACCAAGTTATGATGAAAAGTACCTGGCAATTACGTGATGTTAGGAACCAAAATTACCTCCGAAACTTTAATCTCTTAAAAAGCTCCAATAAATGGATTGCAGGTAACCTGCAGAGAAGGAAACGTCCAAGCGACTTGTGACTTATCAAGGACACTGGCTGCCGCAGTGATACGGAGCTTTCAGGTTTCTAGTGGGAAAAGTATTTTAAACTCTGAATTCTGTCCCTGTCAAATCGTTAGTCCAATGTGAGGGCAGATTAAAGACAACCTGAGAACAACTTTCGCCCTTTCCTATAAAATTAACTGAAGACGGCCTCCGACATAAGACATGTGTCGGGACAGAGAGGGCGAGACCTGACTTGGGACTCCCTGGAGCTGACCCAGGGAAGCTACTGCAGGGGCTGTCGGGAGGATTTCCACACCCCTGGCTCGGGGACACATCCCTGGGATGGGGACAGGGAGGAGGGCTGCAAGCAGCAAGTCTT
>NC_138113.1:12500-17500 GCF_964146895.1 Miniopterus schreibersii
CCACCCTCTTCTTTTTGGGAGATGCTGGCTGGGGAAAGCTGTGGTTTCCAGAAACAGGTAAGCAAAGGGCTTTATGGGCACCAGCTGGGTGGGAGTCTGTAAACCAGGTGAGACTCCTCACATAGCCTGTGGATAGTGTTGCCTGAGACACAAGGCTTTGCTGCCTTACCTCTGAGGGAAGACACATTCTGGAGCCTGCAGTAGTGTCTCCAGGAAGCTGCCCGCCTGTGTGCCTGCCTGGCTAACGCCAGTGCCCTGACCCTCCTCCCGGTATGTGCTCTGGGGGTGCTGCTGGGTGGGTCTGCGAATCCTGCACACAAGGAACGTCCACAGCCCAATGTGGGGGGATGGGGCCCGGCTCACATGCAGCACAACCAAGGTAGAGCCTGGAATTCTCTTAAAATATAGAACTGTCCAAAGAAAATATTGGAAGGCAGATTTTAAGAAACACCCTCAAAGCATGTCCAATGACCAAAAAAAGAAGACCTAAGAAACAAGGTAACCATTTTGGAAGATTGGTCCAGCATTTCCAACATCCACATCACATCTGTGCTCAAGAGAGACACCTGAGAACATGGAGGGAAGAAATTATCAAAGAGACTATGGAGTAAGATGACCAAAAACTGCCCAGCGCTTAAAGGAGACCTTGATGTCTTACTTTAACTCAAAGGCTTAGCACCAAGGTGAATTAAAAGGTCTCTTACCTAGGACTTAAAACTCAAAACAAAACCCTCCTTTTCAGCTTCAGCCATTCACGGTGGATGGGATATAAAACAAAAAAAGGAACCACTGAACTGACAAAAACAATCCAACTCATAGGTATAGGTCTCACAAGCGTGGTTACCTGAAGAAGGGGGTGGGAGAGGGAGAATTGGGTAAAGGGCTCAAAATATAGGATAACACCCCAGGCGGTGTGGCTCAGGGGTCGAGTGTCAACCCATGAACCAGGAGGTCTGCAGTTCGATGCCCGGTCAGGACACATGCCTGGGTTTTCGACTCGATCCCCAGGAGGGGGTGTGCAGGAGGCAGCCCATCAATAACTTTCTCTCATCACTGATTTTTCTCTCTCGCCCTCCTTCCCTCCCTCCCTCTCTGTGAAATCAATAAAAACACATTAAAATATATATATACAGTCAAAGATGGTTAAGCATACAACTGAATATACAGATACCAAGTTATGATGAAAAGTACCTGGCAATTACGTGATGTTAGGAACCAAAATTACCTCCGAAACTTTAATCTCTTAAAAAGCTCCAATAAATGGATTGCAGGTAACCTGCAGAGAAGGAAACGTCCAAGCGACTTGTGACTTATCAAGGACACTGGCTGCCGCAGTGATACGGAGCTTTCAGGTTTCTAGTGGGAAAAGTATTTTAAACTCTGAATTCTGTCCCTGTCAAATCGTTAGTCCAATGTGAGGGCAGATTAAAGACAACCTGAGAACAACTTTCGCCCTTTCCTATAAAATTAACTGAAGACGGCCTCCGACATAAGACATGTGTCGGGACAGAGAGGGCGAGACCTGACTTGGGACTCCCTGGAGCTGACCCAGGGAAGCTACTGCAGGGGCTGTCGGGAGGATTTCCACACCCCTGGCTCGGGGACACATCCCTGGGATGGGGACAGGGAGGAGGGCTGCAAGCAGCAAGTCTTCACTGGGGACGCTTCGAACACTAGAAAGACTTAAGGATATGAAGAAAAGCAGGTGATGGAAGAAGAAAAGGAAGACAATTAGAAAACATGTCTGTAACCACAGAGGACTCAGAAAAGTGGGGGAGGGGCTGCAGTCATAGCCCAGGCACCTTCCTGAAGAGGCGGGAGGTCTCACGATGCTATTGTACTGGAGGACAAATTATAGATACACCTATCGAGGTGCACATTCTTTAAAGGGATTGATGACAACAATGACCCCTAGGAAATAAACCAAGATAATGATATTTCTACTGTGGGGTGAGAGTGGGGAGAGGCGGGTCTCAGAACCTCCACCCTCTGCTGCAGGGCAGGAGCTGGCAGGTCCTCAGGGGCACTGCAGTGGGGAGTGCAGGGCTGGCAGCGGCTTCCTTTCATTTTCTGCTCTTTCCTCACTGTCCCATTTTGTTTCATGTGCATATTTTATTTTGACAAAGAGACGACATGAGAACGATAACCTGGGTGGATTAAAGGTGACGGAGGACTGAGTGGAAGCTACCCTGCCACTCTCCCGGGACCAAACTGGAATGACAACTAAACTACAGAAAAACCATCCTGAATAACCAACTGCAACTGAAGACGAGCTGGACGGCACCCCCATGACCAAGGAAGAAAAGAGAAGATCGCAGAGACGTGTAGGAAGTGCGGGAGCACGAGAGGGCTGGCTGGGCTCCCACAGACAGCAGCTGAAGGTCCAGAGGGAGATCTCAGCTGTGGGGGGTTCCCACTGAGGACTCTGGGGCGTCAACCCCGGTGGGGCTCCCCAGCCCAGAGCACCAGACCTGAGACGGATGCCCACATAACATCTGGCCCTGAAAAGCAGCCGCATTTCTGGCAGGGAGAGATGGCTGGAAATACAGGCCCCCTCTTCAAGAGCCAACCCACAAAGTTTGGTGTGCAGCCACTCACCTTGGGCTCCAGCAGAGGGAGGGCAGAGTGGACCGTAGCTGTGTGGGAAGAATCTAGGCCGAAGGCACCCCTCTGGATTCCGGTGCGGAGCCATTCCCCCAGACTGCAGAGGCAGACACTGACCTTTCCAGCAGGTTTTGCCTGAGGAGGAAGGAATTGCCCCCACCCTGCTAGAAAACCTCTCGCCCTACCCCCCTGGAGTTTCTAAAGCAGGAGGCTCATTAAGAGAATCAGGTTTATCAGCCTGCAGGCAGAGGCAGACCTCAGAGTGCTTTGAGTCTCTGCCTGATCTGCTTCTCAACCTGGGCCTTGCAAAAGCAGACTTAGGTGTGCATCTCGGTCCTGCCAAAACACACTCAGCCCTGAGAGGGGCGACCTCAAGCTGTGGGTTGCTGATAGCTCCAAACAGGATGCTCAAAGCCACTCACAAACAGCATCTGGCATTTGCCTGCATTAGAGACCCTCCAAAAGGACAGCTTGACCTAGCAGGCCAACCTAATGAATAGAAACTTGCCCAAATAGGCAGCTATTAGGGCAAGCTTCAGCTTCTAACAGATCCCATGCAAAACAGGTCCACTGTCCTAAGGGTTTTACCTGTTCCTTTTTGTTTTATACAAACAAAATTTATTTGAAATGCAGACGTCCAAGGCCTATCCCCAGAAATTCTTCAGCTGAATTTGGAGTAATATCCAAGAATATGCATTTTAAACATGCTTAGGTATTTATATCTGGATTACTGCCTGAATTTTACAACTGGCTTCTGTTTTTGTATTTGCTGAGACACAATGACAAGTAAATGGGCTTGAATTTAGAATGTCAGGATGGACCAGATATATTATATTTGAAGTTAATGTAATACTCAACATAAGATTAGTGGTGTACGCCTCTCTCGTTGCTTTCTATTTGTATAGGGTTAGATATAGTTTGTATTTCTCAAGGTGCTGCTTCCCATTTTAAGTCTCTTTTTGCACATTAACTCCCTCATATGTGCTGATGTCTATTATGTATTTGTTTAACAAACCAATTAAAATCAGTATATTTACTTATTTACTTTATAATCAAACCTCCATTACACCTCTGACTCAGACACTCCAAAATCCTGAGGCTGTGCGTTCCTATTGCCTCCTTCATAAAGTAGTAAACTCCTACCCTATTACTTAATGGAAAAAGAACTTTCCTGCATTGAAAAGGGTTATTGGAAACAAGGGGAGAGATGTACAAAATTATATAGCCACAAAGATGACGCAAGAAATTGAGCCAAGAAAGACTTTTACAAATGGATTTGTGCCCCTTTTTTGTGGCTCTTACATTATAATTATTTTCATAAGTGCTAATGAAAAATCTTCAGGGAGATGATGGCATCTAACAAAGTCATGACTTCAGGGATGCTTGACCTCCTTCCAGTCAAAAGAAGAAGAAAAAGTTGCCTAACATAAAAAATTACAGGTACTAGTTAACTCCTATGCCCAAGTCCAAATTCAGATGTTGAAAACCCATAGCCCTAAATAAAAATTTATTCACTCTCTCTAGTTTTTCAGCATTGTGCCTAGAAGAGGAAGGTAAGAGAAATGGAAATAGGCATCTAGGATGAAAAAATAATGCAAATTGAAGGGAGATATAAAAATTATCAAACGAAGGCTGAGAAATTCAGGAATATAGTCTTAGATATTTATTGTAATCTCCAAAAATTAAAAGAAGATAAATCCAAAGAACAAAAACCACTTTCTATACAGAATTCACATACAAATACGTAATACAGCGCATACAATTTTTACACAGTTAACTTCAAGAGAAGTAAAATTTCAAATGTGAACGCACTTTATAGCTTTAAGCCCAGGCAAGAGCTCCTGTGGCCACGTGAAGAGTCACGAGATTGCCGCGCAGTTTTCAGCTGAACAGCAGATCGCCACAGGAAAGCATGGAGCAGTTGCTAGTATTTGCTCAAGAAGAGCTCCACGGAGTCCCCAAGGCGCCCGGGGTGCCCGCCCTCCCGGCCGCCGCGACCCGCACAGGACCTCTGGCGGGCGGGGCTCACCGCCCGAGTTACCTGAGGGCGAACTGCGGCTCCCAGGGCGCCTGGGGCCGCCCCCACTCCCGTTCTCGGCGACTTCCTTCTCCCTCAGTCCCGGGGAAATCTCGGCCTCTTTGTAACCCGGGGGAGGCTCTCAACGGACGGGGCGGGGCCAGTGGCGGCTCAGCCAATCAAGGCCGCTCGCCCGTCTCCACGGCGACCGCCCGGCTCGCTCCCTTCCCAGCTGCTGAGCGTCTCTGCTGAAGGTCGCTTGCGGTTTCTGAACATTGTATAAAAGAATCTAATAAACAAAATAGACTGAAGAAGAAAAAAGATCCAGAGAAACAGAAGCAGGGAACAGTCTGATGAATCTCAGTGGGGAGGCGGGGGT